>NC_056748.1:717340020-717375020 GCF_019279795.1 Protopterus annectens
TCTGTGTAATTTCAGCATCAAAAAAAAGCATCAGCATGCCTTTTGCATTTTTGTAAAACTGAAAATGTGGGAAGGACAACAAGAAACTTAAAGACAGAAAATGGTTTGACTGAAATGGGAAGACATTTTGGGTGGGAATTGTATAAAAAGTTAAACAAATTGTATAGATGTTTTATATTCTCCCTTCGTCCATGTGGGTTTCCTTAAAGGGCCACTATAGCTAGAAACTGAAAAAATATATACATTTTATTTTAACATAAAGTGTTATATGAAAATCAGATCTAGCAGTCACACAGTAACTACTTTTTTCTGTTTTTATTTTGTTTTCCTTAACCTTGAATGTCTTCATGAGGATAGACATACTAATGTGATCTTGTTTTCTTGTAAATATATTTCTTGTATGTAATGCACTGTGAGTTTGAAGCTGCTGAGATCACAGTGTCCTTCTTTGTTTTGTTATATCACAGTCCACGTCACTTAGAATGGAAGTACTGAGGAATCCTGTCAAGTATGAGAAGCCTCAGTTAAAATGTCAGTAACTTTTTTGCAGTGACTTTTACATATGTCTTTCCTACATATTTGTCATCTATGAAAAGTTCTTGACAACAGATGCATAAACAGCTGGGATAACTTTGCCTTTTTGAAAAGTGATATTTTGTGGATTTCAGGCCCTGACCTCCTTCCCTAAGTCAACTCTCTATATTTTGTGGTTAGCAAAGTTCAGCTAATTGTCAAAGCTGCTCTCACTGAGAGATTGCTTTGTATTACAGCACAAATTCAAAGAGTTGTGAATTTTGAGATTGAATACCTTTATAATTTCAGTAGGTATGAAATAAAAAAGAGCTATGAGTACCTTCCTATGTTTTTCCCTAGAGATTGTGGTGCTGCGGTAGCATTGTTGCCTCACAGTAAGACGCTAACCGGTTCAATTCTCAGCTAGAGCGTCTTCTGCGTGGAGACATGCGTGAATGGAAGTACCTTCGTTGAAGGTTGTGCATCAGGGCTGGTAACTCGGCATGTAAAAATCAACTACCAATCTTTAGCGGATTGGAGTTCCGCTGTGGCAACCCCTAACCGGGAAAAGCCGAAAGACACAACATAGGCATTGTGATGGAATAGCAAGGAAAACAAATTTCTAATGTAAGTATTAGGAGATTTAATTCAACCTCAGAATGGTAAGCACTAAGGAAGTTGAATGGGAGGGTCTATGTCAATTCTTCGAATGCTTAAAATGTCGAACATTACATGGTCGAAGCAAAATGTTTGACATTTCATGTGTTCGAAGATTGACTTTTAACGACACTGTACAGTGCAGAATGGGAGAATTTCCCTTTTCTGCACTGAAGTGCGGTCTCAGAGTTGGTATATTTAAGTAGGGGGGTGTGGGGGGTGCAGGGGGGCTTGCCCCCTTCTTGCACTGTTAAGGTGCGCTTTTCTTTCTTTTTTATAAATTTTTTTTATTTTATATTCGAACATCCAAATGTCGACCATATGGCATTCGACATTTTGGATGTTCGAATATTTAACATAGACCCGAATGGGATATGCCACCGAGTGGGTGAAACTGCTGTGTCATGCTATTTTAATATATGAAAATATGCGGATCATCCTCTAAGGATAGAAATACACTCTAGGGAGAGGGGAATTTGCATTTCAGGTATAGCTGTCCTCCAAGGCATTCTCATTTACTCCCTCCCACCAAAACATGCTGCTTAGTGGGGGTACCTGGATGGTGGTACTGGTGTGAGCAGCTAAAAATAGAGCTCTGTAACAGTTTAAATTAACCAAGGCATGCAGATTTCTGTAAATTGTTAACAGAAAATGGTAGCTTATGTGTCTATAACATCCAGAATGTCAACAAGGAAAAGGAAAAAAGTGAAGTAATAGAAGGAGCAACTGTGAAAACTGAGGCAGCGGAAGCAGAAAACTCTTCAGTTACCCTAAAAAGAGAAAGATTTCCCAAATGCATTCTGAGATATGTTAAGATAAGCAGACTCTGTTTGAATATTGGTTCATAGATTAGTACTAGGATAACTGCCCTTGTGGGTAATTTTAAGACTAGCCAATTACCCAATGTGAGAATCAAGTCCTGCACTTTGCATCTGTAAGGTAAACACCTTAACCATTATGCCAACCTCCCAACTTAATAAATTGTGGTCAGACTGAAACTCTGTACCTTATTTTTATAAGGTGAAGACCTTAACCATTATGCCAGACAAATAGTAGAGCACTGCAGGAAAATGTTTTAACCAGACATTCAGAGGAAATGGCTGATATGCAAATTGATGAAAAGAAGATGAAAGAAAAAATGGTGGAACACTAAAATATGAACAGATAACACTGTAACTAACCGATAAAATAGGTCATAAAGAGGCAACTTGAAGTTTACAGAAGTACCAGGACAAACTGAAGCAAAGGACTGTAAAGAATTAATGAGAAAATCCCTCAGCACATGGTCTGGGCTTTCTAATGCTGTTATTGTCTGATAGTAGGTGCAGAGGGATAATGCTGTGAGCTGTAGATCCTGTGGTACAGGGTTTGGTTATCTTAGCCATCACTTGCCTATGTGAATTTAAGCAAGTTACTTTACCAGATATCATCCTTGAGTAGGGAGTGTGTGTCCATGGGGCTTAACTGTTTAAAAAATGGGTATTGTTATTATTATTGTTATATTAAAATTGAAAGAACACATAGAGTAAACATTCTGAATCCGACATTGGGAAAAAAGCCAAAACATGTATTGATTAAACTGACATATCTGCAAAAGGATGACATTCTTTCAGTTTTGTAGAGTAAGGGAACAAGCTTAACTTATTATTTTATTTATTAGCATTTGTGTATTGGGAAAGTCTGACTGGGCCATGACACTAGACCCCAGGGAATACTCTTAAAGCGAGTGTCATAATGGCACCAAAAGCAGAGTGGGGATTGGGGGGATACATTAGACCACCAGGGATTACTCTTAAATCTAAGGGTTTTCACAGTCTCAACAGCTGTACAGGGATCAGGGATGAGGGGGATACACTAGACCATCAGAATTACTCTTAAATGTAAGTACCTTAACAAGCAACATCAGCACTATGGGGATCAGGGATGGAGGAATTCAGTAGATCAGCAAGGTATAACAGATATATGCCATAATGACACTTCAACTATTATAGGGGTGTAAGGAAGAACAGGAGGGCAGACATCATCACAGAACTCATAAACAACGACATTGGCAACCTACAAACCATGGACCCCATCCAATTTGGGTTCGTGAAGGGAAGGTCATGTCTCCTAAATCTGGTTCACTTCTTCAAAATGGTCACTAAAGCAATAGATGAGGGAAAGGTAGTTCACACAGCATACCTTGATCTTGCAAAGGCCTTCAATACCATTCCCCACTCGGGAATTATAGACAAACTCATCAACCTAAATATAAACCCCTACGTTACAAGATGGGTTGCAAACTGGCTCACAGATAGAACCCATTCAGTGAGAATAGGAAACGCTAGATCAGACTCCAAACCTGTGACTATAAGGGTACCACAGGGCTCAGTCTTGGGACCCCACCTGTTTGGTATCTCTTTCTCTGAGGTACAAGCAAACATGGAGGGACTATGGCTGACAAAGTTCGTAGACGACTGCAAACTGGGTGCCATAATCGAGACTCCTACTGATGTAGACATCCTTCAAAAGGGTCTTACGGATACAGATACATGGTGCCAAAACCATGACCTCAAACTAAATGCCAAAAAGTGCATTGTTATCTCCTTTGAGAAAAACCAAGTACCTATGAACTACAACATAGGTGGCAGCCCACTTATCACAGAGAGTGTGATAAGAGATTTAGGGACTCAGGTAGATAGTAACCGCTCCTTCAACAACCACATTGCCAAAGTGGTTAGAAAAATCCTTCTACATGGCCCACCTTATCACAAAGGGGTTTGTATCTAGGAATAAGGAAGTTATTGTTCCCCTTTACTCATCCCTCAGTAGACCCATTATTGAATATAATGCTCCATTCGGGATGTACCTAACAAGACATCTGCAACAAATGGAGAGGCCTCAAAAGTACCTCACAAAGAGGATAATGGGCCTTAAACAGATGCCCTATGCCATGAGGCTAAAAAAACTCAGACTGTACTCGGTCGCGTACCGGCTACTCAGAGGTGATCTCTGCCTGACATACAAGGCTGTGTCAAACCCTGAATTGCTAGAAATGCTCCACCTAAGGAAAACCCAATCCACCAGAGTTACACACTCAAGGGACATAAACCTGACATCATCAATACACAGGACGTGTTGGAGGGACAGATTTGTATCCCAGAGACTCCCCTTGCTCTGGAATAAGGTCCCCATATATGTGAGGCAGAGCTCTTCGTTGGTAGTCTTCAAGAGAAATCTTGATGAGTGGATGGGAAACAGGAAATTCACCCCAGAAATCACTTCTGTGGCTCTGCTCGACAGGGGTGCAGGTAACTAAACCACTTGGGAGGGAGGTGATAGCACAAAATATTTGGGTAGGCTTAATTATGCCCTAGGGCTAATAGCCTAGTACCTACCTATGAACCTATGAACATTAGGTACAGGTACCAGGACTGTGATATGAATGTCTGTGTGTGTGTGCGTGTGTGTGTGTGTGTGTGTGTGTGTGTGTGTGTGTGTGTGTGTGTGTGTGTGTGTGTGTGTGTGTGTGTGTGTGTGCGTGTGCATGTGCCTGCATGCATGTGAGCCTACGTCTGTGTGTATGTATGTGTGTGTGTGTGTGTGTGTGTGTGTGTGTGTGTGTGTGTGTGTGTGTGTGTGTGTGTGTGTGTGTGTGTGTGTGTCTGAGTGCATGTTTTAAGGTTGTGAGTACATGTGTGAGTGTGTGTGTGTGTGTGTGTGTGTGTGTGTGTGTGTGTGTGTGTGTGTGTGTGTGTGTGTGTATGAGTGTGTATGTTTGTGTGGGGAGGAGAATAACTTGGGGGAATGCTACCACAAACATGAGTAGCAGTTTACAACCATGATGTGCAGATAATAAATATGATTTAGAGACTTGCAATTTAGCTGATAATAAGTTCATACCTTGTTGCAGCTAACATGCCTCTGACAAGCATTGGCACATTGTGGGGGCAGGGCCGTTTTTGCATGAACTATACAGCTCTTGGTACGCACTTTAATGAACCCCTGGAATAGTTTATGTGGATAACTTTCACAACAAATATGAGCTAACAGAAATTATTTTTTCCTTACATACATATCTACAGAGAAATTAAACTTCAAGTTATTGTTATAAGTTATTCAAGTTATTGTATCCTGCATTACTTCAAATCTTCTATCCATTTGGATTAAAAACCTACTCAGAATCTCACTGAAGACAAGATTAACTGGCAAAGGGAAAAGAGCAGTTCTTGGCAGCCGAAGGTCAGCAGCCGTGGGCATTTCAGGAAACAGATTTCCTGTGAAGCCTTTTCTGTCTCTCAAAAGAAAATGATGACTGAATCAAAGGGAATGAAACAGTTTTCAAAACAAGTGTAAGACTACACAAAAATGCAATGTCACTACTAAAAAAAGGATAACTGTTTATATGAAAAAGGATGGAAAATTGTTAAAATGTGAGTTGCATTCTGAATGGCATGTTAAAACTCATTGAAATCAGTAAGTACTGCATAGAAAATATTTGATTACTATAAATATATGTCAACATTTTACTTCATTGTACTTAAAAATGAAAGCTTATATCTAATTGAAGAGGTACCTGAACTGTTTGCTGTCTGATAGAGGTTTCTCTGTTTAAACTGCAAATTGTGTTATTTTGCTTTTGGTAAAGGTGCTATGACAGTGGGGAGGGAAGATGGAGAGATAAGTAAATGAATGATAAATGAAAAGGAAACAGATATAGGATGTAATGAAAACCAGTATACAGTATTGTATAAAGTTAGTTGTATAATGCATATACTAGGTTTAGAAATGCATACAACATTAAAAAGAGAAGCATGTTGATGGAAAGTAGGTAAGTTAGCAAGATTCACAAAATAATTCACTAGATATGTTTCAGGGCCACATTTACTTTGGTGGATAGCATAGATTCATCCTTGCAACCTCCCCCACCCCCAGTCACTATACCAGTAACTATAATTAGTTATATATACTATATGCATTTGCAGTAAGTCCATATAGGCACTTAAAAGGTATAAAAACATACCAATACCTCAATACTCTTTATCACAGTTTCCATTGATTCCTTAAGATCTATGTTCTGGGCCATGTTATAGCAGGTTTTAGTTTTCCTTTTGGGGCATACCCAAAGTTCCAGGCCATGCAGTTATATTTTCCATTGCATATATTGTGGGAGAAAGTATTATCCTTTATGCTTCATTTATGTACAAAGTCACCTTTTAAGTCTCGAGAAGAGATCTTCCAAGAATACAGTCTTCCTCAATATCATTGTATTTTCTATATTTTATATTAAGGCAAGACTGCACTCAGTACTGGATACATCTAATCTAGATGTGATTTATAACTCCCCTTTTTTACAATACTTTTTTAACTTGATAGAGAAGAATGATACTGAAACGTCAAGGATTTCCCACGTGGAAAACCTAATTAGTTCCATGCAATTTAATTTAAGAGCATATTATAAGGACTTACTTTTTTACATATCGGTATAAAATGTTTTGAGTATGTTTAAAAATAAAAAGAGAGAATTGTTAGAGTGTATTTAACAGTGAATAAAAAGGCTGAAAGTAATTCTGTTACAAATATGAAAATAAATAAGGTATAAAATAAAGCTTGCTTAAATGTAGAAATAGAGTTTAGCAATATGTGATTAGGATCCATACTAAATTATTGTGGCTTGTAAAATAAGGAATCTGCTTAATGGACATGTTTCCTTACAGACTCAGCAAAAATGTAAAAAAATAAGAATGTGTGCATTTCACACTGTCACCAAGAAAGCTGACCTCTTACAGACTTGGCAAAAATGTGAAAAACAGGATGTATGTATTTCACATTGTTAGTAAGAAAGCTAATCTGGTTTCTTAAAGACTGGACAACAGGACATGTTTCTATCATATAAATCTTGCCGAGTGGATGTGAAACAGAAAGTTTACCTCGGGGATCACTTCAGTGGATCTGCTGGACAGAGGCACAGGGAACTAATCTAAGGGGGCGGCGAAAGCCAACACATTCTGGCTAGGCTTATAAATGCCTTCGGTCAGATAGCCTAGTACCTACCTACCTATGACACTGTTAACTAAGGAAGTTTGAATGATCAAGTCAGCATTTGTCCACAAGGTGTTTCGCTAAAAGACAATATCAGCATCACATGATGAAAACATATTTTTCTGCAAACACCAGCAAACAGATATTCTCATATGAAACTCAAAATAGAGTACCATGGAGAAAAACAGGATGTAAAACTACTATAAAGAGACTATAGCAGATAACATTGTTAGAGATATTTTTTGTATTGTATCTCTCATATAATCCTTGCCGTTTGAGAAGTAAAGTAGTACAGTGTAACAAAAGCTGCAACAGTAGTATGTGTGGTTTGTTATAAAAAGTAATTTATTGGTTACTGCTCAGAGTTTGATACTTTATCAGTGTACACTCTGCAAGTTTCTGTGGGCAACAAACTGTGATAACTAGACTTTGATTTCAGCAGAATCCAGCCAGCAAGACCTTAGTGTCTTAAGAAGATTTTGGATCCATCACAGTAAGCAGCACCTTGAAAATTAAAATTTCAGGGGGGAGACAACAGTGCTCTCAGACGTTCATCTCACCAGCTTACTAAAATCCTTGCTAATAACTACCTATTCCTCGAAGTGGAAACTTTTTAATTGAAAATGCCTTCACAGACTTTTTGACCCCTGGATTTAAAGAGGATTTTACAGCTGAAGCATGTCCTTAGTGCTGGTAATGTTTGGATGCAAATCTAATTCCATCATGGAAACATATTATTTGGGGTTGTGATGAACTCTGGAAATGCTGGGAAGACTTTTGGGACCAGGCTGATGAGATATGTCACATAGAGGAGTCCAACAAAAAGGACTTGGTGCTCTACAGTTTTCCCTACAGGCTTCTGAGGTAAAAATCTTAAATATCATGCTATTAGCAGTCAAGAAAGCTACTACCCAAGACTGGAAGAGATCTACTCTTCCACACTTATAACTGAATGTTGGCAAATACCGTATATAAATATACGGTTTACCATCACAATGTTGCAGCTGCAGTGTGCAACAATGGATATTTGAAAGTAAGTTTGCACAGGTTTGCATGTGTGAAAAAAAATGTGGAATGCACAACAGTGAATGGTAGTGTGTGTTCACTGTTATGAGCTCGGCATGTAGGATTCAGATCGCACTATAGTGGGGATCGAGAATTGTGAAGAACACGGTGGAATGGATGTCCAAAAAGTATTTAATAGCAGCAAAGCAAGTAAAACCAATAACAAATAAACACTGTTCACTGGTTAACCCAGGTTTCGTCCTTATGTTACGGACTTCTTCAGAACAATGAACAAAACCAACCTATCCATTTAGATATTCATCCCTAATTTCAATTATTCAATTTATTCATTAAAACCTGTTACTTTTCTATTAAAACATACATTTATAAATTAATAACACTGATAAAAACCTGTAAAAAGAAGCCACAAAGTAATGTCACATTGAATTGTTGTCCAAGTATTCTTGATGAACCATGCGATGTTTGAAAAAACTATTATTATTAAATTGATTTTTTAAATTTATTGTGTTATTGTTGTAAATTAATTTTAAAAGAAAAAGAAGAACAATCCTATAATATCGGTTTTACTTTCTTTGCTGCTATTAAATACTTTTTGGGCATCCATTCCACCGTGTTCTTCACTTGGTTTGTGGAAAAAGTTTACAGTGGGATCAAGAATTGTACCCCTTCCCACACTGTAGTGTGATCTCAGAGTTTGTATATATAAGTTGCAAGGGGTGTGGGGGTGTGTTCGAAAAATTATGACAATTCAAAATCAAATTGTCGACATTTTTTTTTTTTATTCGGCCTGTTTCTCAGTTTCTATCATAACTTTCGACAATGTTTTTTGAGTACATAAGTACTTGTAACAAACATGTTTGAAATTATGATATTAACCCAAATATATATATATATATATATATATATGGGGATGAATGGCATATAGCTAAATGAAGAGGCTCTGAATCTAACTTTTTTCTTCATCGGTTCCCCTATAGACAGTTTTTCACATTATTAATTCTATGCTTAATGAATGCCTTGTTATGTAGCTGTATCAGACTTTCCTTTTAGACTTTCCTGGATACAGACCCTGTAGATGCCTATGTATTTATGTTCCGATAATAAATAGCCTGTCCTACTCTTTCTGTTCTGGGTGAGTCTTGATTCTATTTCCTAATTTCATTCTTGCTTTATATATACTGGATTGTATTTTTCTTGTCACTCTGTATGCCACTAGAATTATATAATCAACTTTGATACTCATTTATTTTGGTTCAGTTATTTGATAATTATATATAAGCTTAATCTATGGTTCCAATAGGTAATAAATATCAATATTTCAGATATTCTATTAAACCACTGTTTATAGCTAGTTCTTATAAATGATCAGGCTGCTAATGATTAATAAAGTAGATACCTGTTCTTAAGTCATACATGTTCAATCTCATTGTTTAGATGCAGCTATCAAATATTGTCTCTATTTTAGAGTCACATAAAATTGTTTATATTATTGATTGCATTTAGAAAATTATAAATAAAATGTGCAAAAGCTGCCCAAATGAAATAATTCATTTTGGTGTATTGAGTGCTTGCACATACACGGACAAACTACTGAAGAGATCATTGGGGGAGTTATTCATTTTATAGTCATTGAAGTGCTTTTGCATACATGGACAAATTACTGAAGAGATTGCTGGGTAAAATATTTCATTTTGGTGCCATATGAGTGTTTGTGCATACATGGACAAACTAATGAAGGGATATATGAGGGTAATAATTCATTTTGTTGCCATTGAAGTGATTATGCATACACGGACAAACTGCTAAAGGGATGGCTGGGGAAAAATTACATGTTGGTGTGTGTACACATGGACACATTGTTGAAAGGATTATTGGGGTAAATGATTCATTTGGTGTCAGTGAAGTGATGTACAAACTACTGAAGGGGTCACTGGGAGACATTATTCATATTTTGTCAGTTAAGTGCTTGTGCATACTTGATTCATGGATTACAAAGTACAGTAGATACACAATGCATAGTAATGCTTTTTACATGGGATATGCATAGAGCATTGGTATTTGACTAGGATTTGCAAGAGTATTTCATTGGTATATGCCGCTCTACACAATTTCTCATTTACTTCTCATTATACTTAATTTACTTACACTAAATCATGGGCAGCACTTGTTAATATAAATGACCTGTGTGACTCATCACCTAGATGCACTCACTTGTGAACTTCCTGGATACCCATACTGTGTTCGCACAACGACTGTGAATGAGGGCCATGAAGTACCACAAAAGTGATAGAAACAGTTATGAAGGACCAGTCTGTAAAAGAAAAATGTATAACAAAAGTAGAATACAGTATAAACTTTACTATGTCAAAATTTGATTTATTAGTCTGGAATATTAAGGCTAGGAGGCAAGAAGAAACAGTAGAAGGTAGTGAATTACCATTAAAATAGAAATGTTGTTGTGTCTTTTGGCTTTTCCCGGTTAGGGGTCACCACAGCGGAACTCCGGTCCGCTAATGATTGGTAGTTGAGTTTTACGTGCCGAGTTACCAGCCCTGATGCACAACTTTCAACGAAGGCATGCCCATTCACGCATGTCTCCATGTAGAAGATGCTCTAACTGAGAATCGAACCGGACAGCGTCTTACTGTGAGGCGACAATGCTACCGCAGCACCACCAAATAAAAATGAAATCGGAAACGCACCTGAGTCATACATGTTATGAAAGTTTTGCAAAGGAAAATGGGAAGGAAAGTTTCTTTGTTGCAACCAAAGGAGGCAAAAGAAAGGGAATATTAATATTTATTAAAAAAGGTATAGGAATAAAGATTGAGGAGCAAATGAGGGACAGTGAGAGAAGATTCATAGTCCTGAGATGTTGTTAGCAGAATATAATAATTACACTGTTACACTGGAGGCACTATATATTCCACCAAACACAGTTAAACAAGATATACAGACTTTATGGGAGATGTTTTACTCTTCCATTAAGGACAGATGGTGGTAACAGGAGACTGCAACACTGTAGGAAATAAGGAAGACATCTCTGGAGGGCCAAGATATCACATAATACTAGCTGATTGCGGATATATGCATGTGTTTGGGCTTACTGATATAATGAAAATAAGACAGAATGAAGTGGAACATGCACATTTTCAGCAAAATGTGGTTCCTAGGCAAGACTGGATAAATGTTGCTGTCACGCTGCCAGCCCAGCTATCTGAAATTTTGTAAATAATTCTATGTCATTTGTGAATATTGATATGATTTATAAAGAACTATATATGTGTATATTAAACTACTGGTACAGAAGTGTGTGTTGAACCGGGCCTGTGCAGTACTGAACTTCAAGGATGTGCCTGCAGTGTGCCCTACTGGAAAAGAACAGAAATGTATATAAACTATATACCTGTGCAAATGTATGTTTTAATAGTAGAAACTGGAACATACAGAGTTAACTTGCAAAATTTCAAAAAAAAAATTTGAAATTAAATTATTTTATGATTGTGTTATAAAAGTTTGTTTCAATGCAGGAAGGAGACAGGATGTCTAGAACTAGGGTGCCTTCTAAATTGTTTTGTAAGTGTTTTATTGTTTTATGTCTTCTAGCATTTGCAAACATCTGAAGGCTATGCATTTTCACAGAAAAATGTTAATGTTGGACACTGAGGGGTTTAGCTTGGGAAATGAAAGTCATGTGACAAAAAGTGATGTAATCCAAGCTAACCAAGCAGTAATATTGGATATTAATTTAAGAACTCTCTCAGACAGAGACTGTGTATTTTGTCTTGGACCTAGCAAGAACATCAACTCATCATCAACATCTGTACTTGTACAAAACACAAATCCAAAAGCAGCTGGGGATGAAGCGCTCCCAAAAAAAGCAAAATGCAGTAAGAAAAGTCCAAACTGGGAGTAAACAAACATGGCTGTCTTGATATTAAATAAAAGACAAAACTTTTATTCAGGCACAAACTAGTGAGCGCTTTCGTGCTTCCTGGCACTTCTTCAGACAATACCAACACTGCAAAAATCTCAATAAAAAGGGGTTGCCTCACCCACATTATTTCACAGCAAACAACCATATATTTTCAGAGATTAAAATGCACCTGCTGGCAATAATCAACAAATGTAATGTGAAGTCAAAGACTATAGTTGTTGATAGTAGTGAAAGTGAGAATTAATGCTTTTATTTTATTTTATTTTTTATGTGTAATTTCAAACTTTCTATTTTGTATGTAAAGATTTCCTAAGCTAGCTGATATATGAAGTCTTTGACTTCACATTATATTTATTGATTATTGCCAGCAGGTGAATTTTAATTGCTGAAGATATATGGTTGGTTGCTGTGAAATAATGTGGGTGAGGCAACCCCTTTTTATTGAGATTTTTGCAGTATTTGTATTGCCTGAAGAAGTGCCAGGAGGCACGGAAGTGCTCACTAGTTTGTACCCGAATAAAAGTTTTGTCTTTTATTTAATATCAAGAGAGCCGTGTTTGTTTACTCCCAGTTTGGACTTTTCTTACAACATCTGTACTTGCCTTGCTAATAGTAACTAGGGTACAGTAATTTCTTTTAAATATGGTTAGAAATATAGTAAATATTACTTTAGAGCTTTCTGTATTTATTTGAGACTGTCCTGCAATGTTGTTTTAACATATTTCCTGTGATTTTGAACTCTGAAGTTACTGTGTTGATTGACTAAGTATTATCTTGTTCTTTTTTTATTTATTATTAAATATTTTTAAACTTATCTTTGTGACTGATATTTGTGAGACATATTTAAGGTCCTAGAGTACTTGCATATGTTTTTGGTGACTCTGTACAGGCCACTCCTAAATAGCCTTGCACATCTTGGTCAAAACTACCATTTAGATTAATAGTACCATTACACAGTAGGATTGGACTCCCTTTGTAAGGGTGTTATACAAGCTGATAAGAGTGGCTGGTGGCAGCTGGAACTACCTTATAGTCTAGGCAAAAGGGGGCATAGCTAGTAAACCTGTGCCAGCCTTTTCCAGGTGTGCATGCGTGTGTGTTTGTATATGAATCAAATCTCAAAGTGTGTGTGTGTGTGTGTGTGTGTGTGTGTGTGTGTGTGTGTGTGTGTGTGTGTGTGTGTGTGTGTGTTAGCTACTTGGGTAGGGACACGAAGCATCTGTTGGAGAGAGAGAGGTTACTGGAGGTCTTAGCTTGGCCACTTGGCTGAGAGCTCAACCCTATAGCTGTGCCAGTGGGGAGTCTTACTGGGGATCTGCAGAGAGAGGGAGAAACCATCCCCAGACTATCTGTGATCTCTGTGTACTCTTAATGGAAATTGTATTTTAATGTGTGTGTACTTGTCATCCTCCCAATGTGTAGATCCCCTAGCTGTTGCCAGTGGTAAGGATTGAGGTTCCTTGATTACTGGGCCAGTGCAGGGGTGTCACAGTTGCATATCAAAAGAATACCCTAACATAGTCCAAACCATGAAAACATAGCAGGTGATAGTGTCACACCATGTACCTATACAAATTAAGTCTTGTAAACAGTAAAAGTATGTTATGATGAACTTTGTCATTTTTTCAACATTTCTTCTGAAAAGGAAGCTGTCTGGTGATTGAATGGATCAGCCATTAAATGAAACATTCCATACCTGCACCAGCATGCAAGACAGCACTGTGTACAGGGGTCTATTCCTCTCACCTAATGAGTGACAGCAGAAATATCTCACCCTGCATGAGCTACTTCAATGTTGGTGTTCCACCCCTTGTGATGAGCCTATCCATCATAATGTTCTGAACCTTCTGCTTTACATGGGAGAGCATATCTTCACCATCTTTCATACTTGCTGTAGAGACCTATCATGGTCTTGCATAGCATTCATGTCCTACATCATGCCCTGTCAGATCTGGTTCCTGACCTTCTAGTCTGCACCACCTTTGGCCAGTAGGTACATACTGCACCTGTAAGAGCATGTATTAACACATAATTGTGATGGCTTTTGAAGTTCTCCAAGCATTGTCTTCACCATATGGCCAAGCCAATATTTCATTATAGCAGTAAGCCCAAACACATGCATATATCTCTATGTTTCTGCCCTCATCTAGTACTATGTAGTATCTTGGCCCTACAGAGATGCCTTCCTTATTTCCTGGAGAGCTCCAATCTCCTGCTACCATTATACATGGTCAGAATGGAGAAATGATAAAAAAAGAGATTGACTGCAAAAATTATAAAAAGGGTCTGAATGGAGAGATGATAAAAAGGGTCCAAATGTTGAGATGATAAATTCAGCAAGAAAAGGAGAGTAGTATTGCAGAAACTGAATTTTTCCTCAGGTCTTGGTGAGTACCTTCAGGTGGTGGATCCTGTTTTCACAAAATCTTACCAAGACAACATTGCTTTATAGTCTGTATTTTATATAGCATATATCATGGACACAGTTTAAGTTAAAAAATAAAAATTATAGCTGGGTATACAGGTCCCAGGATAAAAAAGTGCCCAGTCCTGGTAGCCACACCAGTGCCAAGACTGGTAAAAAAGCAGTGTAGAATCATCAAGACATGGCAACATTCCTACAATGAGGTAAGGCCAGGCCTAGGGGGAGGATGGCTCCCCTGTTGTGGAAGGAAGTAGTAGTCCACAAAAAAAATCAAAAACTGACAGGCCAAGAAAGAGCCATAAAGGTGACAGAGTGGACTATTAAGTATAAGGAAGAAATGATGTATTATTACTATTTTGCAAGAAGGCAAGAATTTCCAGATAGAAGATATTTAAAAAGATTAAGAGAGAAATTAGTGAAAAGAAAAATCCTTGTACAAGAATAACTGTCAAAAGCTTCTTTGTGTTCATCAATACAACAGATCCATGAAAAAAAATCCACAAAGAAATTTGGGCCGCTTGGAAAAAACAGGTGGCAGAGGGAGTGCAAAATTATAAAGAACAAAACCTAGACAATTTTGAAAGGTATAAAAAAGAAACAAGGAGCAGAATGCTAAAGAGAAAATATGGGAGTACCTGGATAGTATGCATGAGTTTAGAAAGATTGCTGTTAAGCAACTATTTTTGATAATAACTCCAGAGCACAAAAACTTTTGGCACAACAACTTAGGCAACAGAAAGTAGAAAGGGTTGTCGCCAAACTTAGGGAGCCTATAACAAGAAAAATAACCAGAGATCCTGTAGAGGAATTAGAGATAGTTCGGACATTTTAGGAAAACTTTTATAAAGCGGAGAACTGGGAAAATGAAGGAAAAGGACAAATGGTAATATTTATGGAAGACTTAAATATGCCAAGGTTAGAGGTAGATGAGGCTCAACAACTAACAAGACAGGCGGAGATAAGATAAAAATTATGATGTATAACCAATCTATAGGAAAATCTCTGGGAATAGATGGTATTCCAGTGGAAGTCTGGAGGGAAGAAAATTATAAAATTCTAGAAGGTTTTGTTTAACAGTATTTTACAAGGAGGGGAGGCACCAACATTGTGGAAAAAAGCTGTGGTGACTCTAATACCTAAGATGGTAAAGACCCATCTGATCAAGCTTCATATAGCCCCATCTAAATTCTAAACCATTATTATAAGGTGCTTATGTCTATAATGGCTAAAAGAATGGCAAAGGTGATGCCATAATTGATAGATATGGTCCAGTGTGGTTTTGTGGAGGGGAAGCAAACATTTGACATCATTAATAGAACAATGATGATCCAGAGGGATACAGAAAGTAAGAAAATACCACTGTTGTTGGTAGGTCTTGATGCAGAGAAAGCATTTGACAGAGTAAGCTGGGAGTTTAAGAGTAGGGCAATGGAAGCATTTGCATTTCCTGATATAGTAAGAAGGTTAGTTAGAAGGATATGAGGGATCAGAAGCAAAAGTCAAAATGGGAGGGTTCCTCTTTGATAAGTTGTGTCTGAACAGAGGAAACAGGTATGGGTGTCCTCTTTCCCCTTTGTTATTTGCATTATATTTAGAAGCACTGGCAAAGAAAATAAGAGACTCAGAAATTCAAAGATATAATTGGCACAGTTTTCAAGAAAAGTACCTAATGGAACCAAGAAAAGACATCTCAATGTTGTGGAATATGCTAAGACAGTTCTGTTTTTTTTTTTTTTTTTTTTTAGGATATAAAATTAATGAAGATAAAGCAAAGGCTATAGCCATAAAGTTATGTGCACAAGCATGAATTGGTCCAGCAATACCGATATGCATGGGGACATGCTAAAATGAAATATTTAGGAGTATGGATTAAAAAGAATTTGGTTATGGCAGCTAAATATATGTGGGAAGAGACTAAACAAAAGATAATTCAAAAACTGAGAAAATGGAAGCTCTTGTCATTAGATATGCATAGTAATATAGAAGCAGTAAAAATGCTTTTAGTCCCTTTAGTTTTATATACAGGTCAGGCATATTTTTATCAGCCAGAGAAGTTGTGGACAGTAATTAATAAAGAGATGAAGGATTTTATTTTGGAGGGGAAGAGGCAAGAGTCAAGTGGGGTAAGCTGATCCTCCCAGCAGAACAATGAGGTTTATGATTACCTGATTTGAAGGAATATTTCAGAGCTACACAGTTAAGGCTCTTGTGCAAAACACAAGCAGAAAACTACATCTTAAAGTGGAAAGGGATGATGATGAAGCAGGGCGGTAATTCAAGAAATGATGAAAGAATGAGATTTTGGACTCAGATCCTTAAGGAGAATAACAACAGTCATACAGAATGTTATAGTTATAAAGTAGCAGAGAGTATACTAAGAACTAAGCTAACACAGGAATGCAGGATGGCTGCAATTAGTGGGGCAGAGAATAGACAAAAGGGTGCTGGAATTTACTGGAGGAAGCCAGCAAATGGACAGAGGTATTGGAAATGAGAAGAGACCAAGAATACATTTGGATTGCAGGCTAGTGATTACTTTCCTTATCAGGGATTGATATTAGAATATAGACAAAGATTAAGGGATAATGGAATCCTATACGAAAGACTTGCACTGGTTGAATTTTTAATCAAATTTAGAACAGAAGTTACTGTTAAAAAGGGATAATTAGTAGGGCATATAAATCTAATATATTGCATAATAGTCACAGGCATCAGTCAGAAGAGGTCATAAAAGGCTGGGAAGAGAAATTAGATATGCAATTCATAAAGGAGCAATGGAAGGATATGTATGACTCTCAAATATGCAAAAAATTTAGAAGATTTGGGAATTTTGCCTGGAAGTGTTTGCACTGATACTTTTATATCTCAATTAAACTCCAAAGAATTTTTCCTCAGGCAGATGGCAAATGTTGGAGGTGTGAAGGGAAAGAAAGAGGTAAATGCAAGTGTAATGAGTTGACAGACTTTAAAAATTCCTTACAGACTATTCTGTCAAGAATACTGTGTGAGAAAATGAGTCTAAGGAAATGTATTTATTTATTTTATTTTTATTTTACATTTGTTGACCGGGTTAGTCCTACTGGATGCATGTCCATTTTCAGCAGAGGCCCGGGGAGAAAAGCTCAAAAAAAAAAAAAAAAGAAAAAAATACATAGAGAAAACATATAGTAAGTACATATTACATAAGTTACAGACACCGATCAAGCAAGCAGTTTATATACTTTATGAAACGTAAAAATTAGTTCAGGTAGATCAATCAAAACAATTGAGATAAAGCACATATATTTTAGAGAAAGTCACTAATCAGGATTAGAGCAAGGGCATAGCCAGTGTGTTTCAAAGAATTTTTTCAGACTCCTTTTGAATAGGGTTAGTGAGGATTCTAGAGTCAGGTCTGTAGGGAGTAAGTTCCATGATTTGCCAGCCGAGTTGGCAAACAGAGAGTCCCCAGCTGAGTTGTTGGATTTAATTGTTTGCATCAGAAGTCTGTTGGATGAGCATAGTGGCCGGTTGTTACTGTAGGGGCTGATGATGTTTTTTAGTGCAGGTGTATTTTCAGGATGGTAGAGGACTTTATTAGCCACTATGAGCAGGTTGAACAGCATTTGGCTAGGTAGTTCAAGCCAACCTAGAAGATTTAGGTTGTGACAGTGGTGCATCCTGTATACCGTGCCAGTAGCAAATCTGGTAATGTAGTTATAACAACAGGATAGTTTGTTGAGATCAGTTTTATTCAAGTTGGTGAATAGAGGGGAGGCATAGAGGAGGGTGGAGAGTAGGTGAGACCAGGCAATAGCAGTTCTAGCAGGTGGGGTGAGAAAAGACTTAACTTTGTAGAGGGAGCCAAGTTTTTTTATTAATGATTTTGATAGTTTGATTGCCATGCATATCAAATTTAAGGTTATTATCGATTATGACACCTAGGAGTTTGGTATGGGCCTCTGGGGAGATAATCATGTCATTGTTAGCTGTAATAGTAAAGAGTGGTTGGGAGGACCTACGTGTGGGGGAGAAAAGAAGCAGCTTAGTTTTGTTAGGGTTTAAGATCAGATATCGATTAGAGAGCCAATTTTCAACAGTGCTGAAGATGTTTTGGGTTAGCGCGAGTAGATTTGTCAGGGAGGTACGGAACAGATCAAAGTGGAGTCATCTGCATCTTGAATGCAGGTAGCATTTGGGATTACAGTGTGGAGGTCATTGATAAAGATGAAGAAAAGAAGGGGACCTTGTATAGAGCTCTGGGGGGTGCCTAGAGTGATGAGCAGTTGGGTAGATAGCTTGTCCTGCCAGGGGACTGCCTGTTGTCTACCAAAGCAGGTAAGCTTGAAACCAATGGAGAGCATGATTATTTAAGGAGAGGGCCTTCAGATAATGGATAAGTAGTTGGTGGTTGACCATATCAAAGGCCTTGGAAAGATCTAGAAAGAGTGCTGAGGATAGTTTGTTGTTATTTCAGTTGTGGTTTATAACACTGGAGAAAGAGAGAAGAGCTGATGTGGTACTGTGGTATGGCCTAAAGCCATGCTGAGAGTCGGCCAACAGCTTGTTCTGAAAAAGATAGTAAATTAGTTGCTTATGGACACATTTCTCTATGATTTTAGCTAGTGGTGCAGCATAGCTATGGGTATGAAGTTAGACAATTCATTGGAGCTTCCTCCTTTATGGAGAGGTATAACATGAGATATTTTCCAGATAGAGGTGATGGTAGCTTTGGTTATAGTTCTATTGATCAAGATAGAGACAGGGTATGCTATGGTATCTGCAGTTTTTACAAATACTCTGCAGGGAGGAGTTTGGCAGCTAGAGTGGTAGGTCTTAACTTCTTAAGTAGGGTTGGAATAAGTGGGGTAGGAACAGTTTTAAAGCTAAAGGAGAATTGGGTACTGGGTATGGCTGTATTTGGATTTGTGCAGTTGGTAGTTGACTGGCTAGAGACTGGATAGTCTCTGTGAAGAAGCTATTGAAGAATTAGCAATATGCTCCGAGGATTTGTGGTTAGAGCCCGAGGGACTTTGAATGATAGTTTGGCCTGGGTAAAGAAGTTTGATTATACTGGCCCAGAACTTTTGAGGTTTGTTTTGGTGTTTCTGTTGCAAATGGCAGTCAAAGTTTTTTTTTATCTAGAATTATAGATTTTTTAGCATCATTCCTTAGCTGTCGGTATTTAAGGTGATTGAGTGGTGCTTTTATTGCACGCTAGGTGGTCCATGCTTTGTTTCTAAGTGAGATTTTTAGATTTGCTAACTTTAGAAAGCCATGGTGCAATTTTCGCTTTGGTTCTAGTAGAGCAGACAGGAGCATGAGAGTCAAGGATAGCAAGGAATTTGTTATTAAAGTAAGCCACTGCTTCTTCCAGTGGAATTTGCTTCAGGAGACCAATTGCATGCCTTAAGTTCCTTCTGGAAGTTGGTTAGGTTAAATTTCTTATTGTTTCTTATTGTCTTATAGTTGGACTTGTGTGAGTTGTCTGCCTTGAGCTTGATTATATAAGAAAGACAGTGGTCACTTAGGTCGTCAAGCAGAATTTCCAATTTGTATATTTGGGGATGGTGATTGATAAGTATCCAATATTCGGTACTTTCCTTGTTATTAGGTTTACCAATCCTGGTGGGGGAGGTTATGATCTGTGTAAATCCATAGAGGTTTGCATGGGCCAAAGGAGCTTCAGAGGAACAGGTGTTTGAAACAATGTTGAAGTCTCCAAGAACACTGGTTTCTTGAGGGTAATTACTGGATAACCAATATAGGATGTCTTTTAGGGTGTCTATATTCTTGCCTGGTGGAATGTAGACACAGACAATGTTTATGCATTTAGGTTTATTAATTTGTAGTTTAGTAGTGAGAATTTCTACATTATTAACCTGGGGTGGTTGTTGGGTGTCTGTAGTGACAGGGTAGACATGTAAAGTATGGCTACCCCACCACCTTTCCTAGTGGTCCGGTCTAATCTAAATATGTTATACCCTGAAGGCAGAACTTCATTGTCCTTAGTAGCAGGTTTTAGCCAAGTTTTGGTAAGACATAATATTTCAGGGGACTGGACTGCTGAGAGGGTATGGAGATTATGAACTTTATTATTTATGCTTCTGATGTTTAGATGGCAGGCCAGTAATGGATTGGGGGGTCTACTTGACAGAGTTATATTAGAAGAGTAATTAGTATGGGGACTGGGGTCTACAAGTGTGGATGGACTGGGGTTTGGGTGGATGTACCCATCCATTATGAGGTTGTAGTGAAAGCTGACTATGAGTTTAAGTATTTTATTCAAAATGTTTTGATAGCTTTTGATTTTACGGCTAATGTATCTAGGTCTAGTAGGTTGGTAGCTTTTAGGGGTTAATGAGTTAGGTGGGAGGGGACAAATGAAGTGTTCACATTTATTTGGTACTAATGGGGTGGCAGTTTGGAATTTGGGGTAGTGGAAACCTAGGTAGTAAGGAGATATGGGATACAAAATGGGGATAATATTGAAAATAGTAACAGTTTTTCAGGAGATAGCATTGCTACTGGTTGAGGCATTGTACAGAAATTAAATTGGAGCAAGTAAATAGTAAGAAAACTGGATACCTAGTAGATGTTAGAAGGTGTTTCTATTAGTTGCTGATGGTTTTAGAATGGAGGGCTGTGGCTTAGTACTATAGATTTAGCACCACTAGGGGCTGGTGGTATTTGGGGGCAGGGAGGGGCATGGAGCAAGCCCGAGCAAAACGAGGGCCAGCGGAGCAGGGCTAAACCAGATAACAAAATGCCTGAACTCAGTGCGTGCAAGGTAAGTATTTTAGTTAGTTTAGAATATAGAATATTTTATTTCTTTAGGGTTTTACAGCCAGGTTTAGTTTAGAATATTATACGTCTTTAGGATTCTACAGCCAGGTTGAGCTACAGTTTTGGAGAGGAAAGAACTTGTACACTGCCACTAGATAGAGTATTCACTAGCGACTGTGTTTAAGCCAATTTATTGAAGAGTTTTGGTAGTTTTAAGGGACTTAGGGGATTGTTTTCCAGTGAAATTATTTTTTTAGCTGGGATACAACATCTGAATTACCTATATGCGTAAGAAATTGTTAAGTTTAATTTTGGTGGCTGCCAAAAAAGCAATTACTAGAAAATCAAAATCATAATCTAAACCAACTATAGTTGTAGTAAAAATTGTAACAGAGATAAAAGAACAGGATGTGGGATCTTCAGAAAAGGGCAGGAGTAAATTACATAGACAAAATGGAAACTGGAAGCAGTACATGCAGAAAAAATGTTTTGGACGAGGAATGACATTTAAGGGATGACAGGGATTGAATATTTTAAGTAATGTTGCTTAGATTATACATCACATATATTGTTATATATCCTATAATGTTTGTACATGTGAACTTGTTAATATGGTTTGCTTACTTTTATTTAAATGTAAGTTTGCCAATGTCACAAGTGATAATTCAATAAAGGTATTAAACACATGGATATGCGAAAGAAAAATAGATCTTATATGGTGCAATATTTATACAAAGGAGGGAGACAAACTAATCAATATAAAAAAAAGCAGCTTCAAAGATATTTGATGAGAATTATAAGCAGAGATGCCTTGACAATGGAAATTTCACAATACAAAACCAAGATCGAATGGGGGGATGTAGAACAGATTAATAAAGTAGAAGTTAAATAAACATAAGTTGAAGTTATGGAATACCTGCAAAGTGAAGGATTGAGTGTAGAAAGTCTAACACAGGTTATGTCACAGCATGATGGAACAATGAGTCTCCAAATTAAGGAGAACAGCTGCAGTGGGAGATATCTGGAGAAGAAATATGGACATAGGAAAGAAAACAATATTTAATGTGGTGCAATATCTCTGGAAAGAGAAAGCAAAACTAATCAATACAAAAAAGCAGCACCAAAGGAGGTTCCCATATGAAACAGCAATGGATGACGCAGGATGCAGCTGAAGAGAGTATGTCACTAGAAGACATTCTGGAACTTTCTGAAGAATGCCCACAGAAAAGAGAGAGCAGAGAATGTGCCCTCAGTTTAGAAAAAAATGATTTAAGGGAAGAGTTGCTTGATTTAACATAGATGGATAGATATATTAAGACTGACAAAAGAAATCGATTACAGAAAGCAAATAAAACCCCAAATGTTAGAAGTCTTATAAAACAGATGAACACAGTAATCCAGACTATTAACAGAAATTCATGTGAAATACCAGACGTAAATAGGGTATATCACTGTGCAGCTAAATTAATGGCAGATAAAGTCTTACCACAAAAGGGGAGAGCAATAAGGGCAAGGAAGTGAAGAAGTAAAATACCATCATGGAAGCAACGAACAGAGAAAACTATAAAGCAATTCAGATGAATAGTGTCACTGCTAGATGAGTATAGAAGAGGGAACAGATCAACAAAAATATTTAGAAAGACAGATGTGATAAACCAATGTGTAGTGTCAGAACAGAACAGAACAGTCTCGTACAGTACTGCAAAAATTAAACTAAATATGTCAATACAGGCAGAAAAAAACTTGGAAGATATGTACATAAATATAAATGAAAAGTACACAATAAACAATTCAATGATGACCCCAAAAAGTTTTAAAAGGAATTGGGGAAACAAAACAAAATGAATAGAAACACCACCAAAAAAAAAAAAAAGAAGAAATAGACATATTTTGGAGAAATATTTATGAAGACCCTATGGAGCATAACAAAGATGCTGAATAGATAGAAGGCATAAAAGAAACAGTAAGAAGTTCAAATGTACAGGATATGAAAGTAACGGTCAGATAAATTGAAACCAAATTGGAATTGATGGTGACAGAGTTTATAGTTATTTAGAAGAAAACTCAGTCATACCAACAGAATAAAAGGGTAACAAAAGAAAGTCATATAGAACAAAGGATCATTTGTTGCTAAATAAATTCACAATGAATAATTGTAAAATGTGAAGAATCTAAGTATGGCATGAAAAATTACAAAAAAGCATTTGACAGTATCCCACATTCATGGATAAAGGTGTGCTTAAAGATGTAGAAGATACACCCTACATTGATTAATTACATTACAGTGATTATGCGATCTCCACAGCCCTCCACACCACATACCATGCATAGTCCGCACACCTGTGCCTCACAACCACTAAGGATTAACCATAAACCCAACATATTAGTCATAGGAGACTCCGAGACTCCATTGTGAGACACACAGATGTACCTCTCACCAGGCTGGATAAGGAGAAAGTCACGGTTAGTTGTCTGTCAGATGCCAGAATCCATCATATCACACATGCACTCAAGTCTCTCAACAATAGGTACAGTTATGACTCTGTCATAGTCCATGTTGGCGTGAATGACTAGAGATGTACCTCTCTGGACTATATGAAGAGAGACATGATTGAGCTTACTGATTATGTGTCCCAGGCAGGTATGTCCCTAACCTTAAGCAGCATTCTGCCATCACCCAGAATGATGCCCCAATGCAAACAGAAAATAATTGGCTAACAATTGGCTTAGTTTCTGGTGTCATTCCAGGGGGAATCCAGTACCTGATAGCCTGGGAAGATATGATTGACAGACCACAATCCATTGCCAGAGATGGCCTGCATCTGTCTTACCTGGGCTTCAGGCTTCTGGCAAAGGCTCTTGCCTCCCCCACAGTGCCTTTTTTAGGAAAAGTGATGAAGTTAAAACTACCAACATAAAAATTTCAACAAAACACCAATGAAAGGTCATGCTGCTAAATGCTATGAGTCTAAACATGAAACTGCACTCATTACAAGCATTCCTAACCCTGGAAAATGCTGATATCTGTGCAGTCACAGAAACCTGGTTCAAAGCTGCAGAGAGCACCCCAGCCTTACCTGGTTACTCATCCTATCATACATTCAGATCCCAAACTGTGGGCAGTAAAGCCAAAGGTGGTGGAATTTCAATATACATTAAAGACATACACACCTCCAGGCTGGTCAAACAGTATGACGCACAGGAGACACTCCAGGTGCAGTTAACCATTGACAAGACCCCTATCCCATGGGAGTGGTTACTGACTTGAAACTGTAGTTTTATTGGCCAAAAGGGGTCATTTCCAAACCTCCTTCATCTTCCTCTCTTAAAACCTAGTTGCCTTGTGGTTTTGGTGTCTTTTCAGGCTTGTTGGCTGTTGGTGAAGCACCCACCAAGAGGAGAAAACGCTGAGAGAAGAAAGGAGCCACTTTTGAGATTTTAAGTATTTTTCCTCTGTTTATTTGATAAGTTTTTCTGCATAGCTGCCTAGTTTGAGCATTTTCTGGCTTGTTAAACTTGATTTCTGCATTAGTAGCTGTATTTAGAGCACAACCAAAAGCTGTATACTGAATTTCCTGTTTGCACTTAATTTTAAAATCGTTTTTCTCAAAACTTGCATATTTTCTGTCTTTGACCTAGCACTCTTGTGTGGGGTCATTTACTGCACTGTTATAACTTGATATTACTTGTGAACCTCTGCTATCTCTAAAAAACCAAAAACAAAAAAAAATCTTGCTTTTTTCCCACTTTTCTGAGATTTAAAAAAGTTCAAGTTACAGGCTTGCTGTTCTTGAACTGTTTTGTAAGTTTCTGTGAGGCCATTTTTGCTTGGGCTAAAGGAAAGTCTCTCTGTTGATCAGTGGCAATGATAAACATT
Source organism: Protopterus annectens (assembly GCF_019279795.1). NCBI lineage: Eukaryota > Metazoa > Chordata > Ceratodontiformes > Protopteridae > Protopterus > Protopterus annectens. The sequence goes on from NC_056748.1 coordinate 717,365,242, forward strand.
GAGCTGCTTCCCTGCCCCCCGTGGGAGTGGTTACTGACTTGAAACTGTAGTTTTATTGGCTGTTTTGGGTCAATTCCTGGCTCTTTCCAGCCCCTGCTATCAAGCACGCTTTAGAGTGCTTTAGCCTTGTTAAGCGGAGTTGCCACTAGAGCAGCATCGGGCAGCTCTGGTTTAACAAGGTTAAACTTTTTCTGGCTCCATAAAGTCTGTTCTTCATTTTTTCCCTTAGAACTGCTCTACTAGTAATCTAAACAGTATATCCCTTAACTAAAAAGTGCAGCACTTGTTCCTAAAAGCTTTTACTTGTCTTAAAAGCATCTTCTTTTCAGGTTTAGCACTTCTGTATTATACAAAGTCCCTCACTAGCAAAACCCCCCCAGGAGTACCCACTTCCTTACTAAGTCCTCTCTTATTCAGTTACACCCCTAACTTCTAAATTTCTCTAGCATGTTGAAGGGCCAGACGCTGGCGTCCTCTCCTGTCCAGTTGGTGAATTTGGGAATATTGAGGCAATGTTACAATTGCCTCATGTACACTGACAACCCTCTCCTCCTCCCACATAACACAAATACTTGCGAGAGATGCAGCTATTTAGCCAAACTGGAGGCTGAGCTCTCTCAACTCAGGACTGGCAAGACCAGACAGGAGGAGAAGGCAACTACACACACCACAAAACCAGTCTCACATAAAGCTATCACAACAATGAATCAAACACATAAACACACAAAGTCATACTTGGAGGCTCTGAGCAAAAATTTACCTAAACAGCAGAGGCCTCCAAAGCAGACATCCAAGCAACTGCCACCTCATGACACACCACAGGCAACACATAAACCACAAAATCAGTGTGCAAAGCAGTCACAGCCCTTAAGGCCAAATACAACACCAAACATACTTGTCATAGGTGACTCCATAGTCAGACACACTGACGTCCCACTCACCAAGCTGAACAAGGAGAGGGTCACAGTAAGCTGCGTATCGGGCGCTAGAATCCGCCACATAACACAAGCACTCGGGTCACGTCACAGCAAGTACAAATATGACACAGTCATTGTCCATGCTGGTGTGAACGACCTGAGACATACCTCCCTGGACTACATGAAAAGAGACATAGAGGAGCTCTCTGATTATGTAGCCCAGGCAGGTATGACCCTGACCCTGAGTAGTATCCTTCCTTCACCAAGAATGATGCCACAACATAGAGACAAGATGATCAGCTTTAACAATTGGCTTAATTTCTGGTGTCATTCAAAGGGATCCAGTGTCTGTCTGCCTGGGATGACATGCTTGACAAGCCACGCTGCTTCGCAAGGGACGGCTTGCACCTGTCACCCCTGGGATTCCGGATATTGGCTAAGGCTCTTGCCACCCCCATAGTGCCTTTTTTAGGCAAGGCTCAAATTCTAAACCTACCACCCTAGAAAACAAAAATGGGAAGAAACTAAGGGTAATGCTGCTCAATGCCAGAAGTCTAAATCTCAAAATGCACGCACGAGGCTCTTCTCAGTATGGAGAACATTGATGTCTGTGCTGTGACTGAAACCTGGTTCAAGGCTCCTGAGAGCACCCTGGCACTATCAGGTTTTACCTCATATCATGCGTTCCAGCCCCAAAACCCGGACCACACCACAAAAGGAGGGGGTGTATCCATATTCATCAAGGATACCCACACCTCCAGGTTGGTGGCAACGCACGAAGCATCGGAAACCATCCAGGTGCAATTAACCATAGGCAAAACTGTTCTACAATTTGTAGCATGCTACAGGCCACCCTCTCAAACTCAGGAACCCCACACAGCCTTCCTGAAGACACTGGAGGGTATAAATGTATCTCCAAACACCATTATATTGGATGACTTCAACTACCCGAATATAGACTGGGAACATTACTCAAGTCCCAACTTTCTAGCCCAAAGGTTCCTGGAGTTCATAAATTCAAATGCCATGGAACAACTAGTCACTGTTCCCACAAGAGGGGAAAATATACTAGATCTCATCATCACAAACATGGGGACAAAATGCTCCACACCGGAAGTATATCCCTCATTGGTGAGAGCAGATCACAAACTTATCTCACTGGAAATCCACATCCCACCCCCACCCCAAACAAAAAAGACCACAGTGAAGAACTTCTCTAAAGCAAACTTCACACTACTCAAGACTGGTGTGGTATCCTTCAAGGCCCTCGAGCCAGTGGAAACCACAACCCAAGCTGCGGAAGCCCTTACAAATGCCTTCTACGAACACCTCCAGGACTGCATGGATCAGGCAATCCCTAATAAAACCAAGACTCTTTCCACCAAGGGCAAACGTCCAGTCTGGTGGACCCCAGCCATAAACAAACTTTACAATAAGAGGAGAAAGCTGTTACATGATAGAGCAAAATCCATAAAAGAGAAGACACCCTTGATCATTATTAGTAAAAAAATATGAGCACTCATAAAATCATCCAAGGCCAAATTTGAGAGAAAAATTGCAATAGATTCAAAAGACAATCATAAGGCCTTCTTCAGCTATGTTAGAAACCTGGGTGGAAACTCCCAGATATGCGCAGAATTAGTCCAAAATGATACAAAAATCACTGAACCCACAGACATTGCCAACATACTGGCAGACAGATTCAGTGCAAACTTCACTCCCCTCTCCCCCCCAAAAGGAGAGATAACTATCCCAGTGGAGTGTAGCCTCCCAGACATCTCTAATGCGCAGGTGAAAGCTGCTCTCTCTAATGCTAAAAACACAGCATCAATGGGACCGGATGGTGTCCCCGGCTGTGTGCTACATGAACTCAATGAGGAACTAAACCCGCATATAAGGCATCTGTTTAATCTTAGCCTTACCACAGGATACGTGCCCAAGGAGTGGCGTACGGCAACTGTGGTCTCACTCCACAAAGGCGGTACCTCTACGGACCCTGGAAATTACTGCCCCATAAGCTTAACAAGCCTGGTCTGCAAAGCTATGGAGAGGATCATAATGGAACTCATAAACAAAGACATAGGGGACTTGCAGACATTGGACCTGACCCAGTTTGGCTTTGTCAAGGGCAGATCATGCCTTTTGAACTTGGTCAACTTCTTCAAAACAGTCACCAAGGCCATTGATGAGGGGAAGGCAGTCCATACAGCCTACCTTGACCTTGCAAAAGCTATCGACACAATACTCCACTCGGGTATTATAGAGAAACTTACCAGCTTAAATGTAAACCCATATGTCACAAGATGGGTTGCAAACTGGCTAAAGGACAGAACCCACAGGGTTAGAGTTGCTGGCACCATGTCAGACTTCAAGCCGGTCACAAGTGGTGTCCCACAGGGCTCAGTCCTTGGCCCCCTGTTGTTCGGCATCTACTTCTCAGAAGTACAGGCAAACATAGGAGGACTATGGCTGACAAAGTTTGCAGATGACTGCAAACTGGGTGCCATAGTGGAAAGTACATCGGACACAGATATCCTTCAGAGGGGTCTCACGGAAACTGAAAACTGGTGCCAGAGCCATGGCCTGAAGTTAAATGCCAAAAATGTATAGTCATACCCTTCGGGAAAAACAAGGTAACCCCAAGCTACCATATAGGTGGCAATCCATTAAGCACAGAAGAGGTTATCAGGGACCTGGGGACCCAGGTTGACAGTGGCCTTTCTTTTGACACTCACATTGCTAAAGTGGTTAGAAAGACCTTCTACATTGCCCACCTGATCATGAAGGGATTCACATCCAGATCAAGTGAGGTCATTGTTCCCCTGTACTGTTCACTTATCAGACCAATGATCGAGTACAATGCCCCATTCGGGATGTATCTCACCCGACACCTGCAGCAATTGGAGAGACCCCAAAAGTTCCTCATCAAAAGGATAAAGGGACTCCAAAATCTGTCATATGCTGCCAGACTGAAGAAACTCCAGCTCTATTCAGTCGCATACCGCCTGCTCAGAGGTGACCTGTGCCTGACATACAAGGCCATGTCCAATCCGGAATTAATGGACATGCTCCACCTCAAAAAATCCAAATCTACCAGATCCACTAGAGCAAGCGACTTAAACCTTAGCATGGATATAAATAGGACATGCTGGAGGGATAGATTTGTCACCTAGAGACTCCCTATGCTGTGGAATAAAATCCCAGTCCATGTGAGGCAGAGCACCTCGCTGGCTCTGTTCAAGAGAAATCTTGACCGGTGGATGGGAGATCGTAGGTTTACCCCGGGAATCATCTCTGTGTCACTGCTGGACAGAGGCACAACAAACTAATGGGCACAGTATTTTTTAACATAAGGGGTGGCGTAAGCCACAAAACTTTGGGCTAGGCTTATAAATGCCTTAGGGCAGATAGCCTAGTATAAACCTATGAACCTATGAATTCAAATCATAGCTAGCTACTGGCCCCCAAATCTGACTCAATATGCCTAATCTGCCTATTTGGACCTGTTCGAATCTATCAAGATTCAACCCTTTACCCTGATCCTGGGTGACTTTAACTTCCCAAACATAGACCGGAAGAACCACTCATGCCATAACACAAATGCCCAGAGATTCCTTGATTTTGTCAATGCAAAAGCCTTGGAACAGCTAGTCGATACTTCCACAAGGGGTGATAATATCTTGGGCTTAGTATTACCCAACCTGAATGACCTCTATGGCATCCCTATAGTATCATCCTCCCTGGTAAGATCCGACCACAAAGTGGCACTTTCGAAGTCACCAACTCCCCCAACTCCCCTCTAGCTAGTATCAGACATAAAAACTTCTCCAAAGCTGATTACAGCCTCCTGAGGGATGGTATAAACAACTTCATAACTCCTTCCCCCTCTGTAGGAACTGGCACCAATATCCAAAACAACACCAAAGCAGTATACGAGCATTTATATAGATGCATAGAATCAGGAATACCTGACAGGACTAAATCATCCTCTGCAAGGAAGAGTAAACTTGTCTGGTGGACATCTGTAATAAATAAACTCTATAACAAAAGGATAAATTGCTGTCCAAGACCAAGAAGGAGCAGGTGCCCAACTGAAAGCAATGTCTCCTTAGCCTGAACAAGCAAATAAGAGCACTAGTGAAATCATCCAAAGTAAACTTCGAGTCCAAATTGGCCACATCTACTAGAGACAATCATAAGGCCTTCTTCACATATATCCACAACCTGAAAGGAAGAACTCAGATCTAATCAGAACTGGTGGTCAAAGACACCACATATACAAATGCCGTAGATATAGCAAATTTGCTGGCTGACAGATTCAGCAAAAACTTTACCCATCCCCCCCATCAGTAAATCAGGACATCCCCAGTACCTGCCCCCTTCCCCTTATATCTAGGGAACAGGTCATCACTGCTCTCGAAAAGGCATAAAATACAGCCTCCATGGGACATGATAACATCCCAGGCTGCATCCTACTTGAATTCAGGCAGGAACTTGCAGCACCATTAAGCACCCTATTCAACCAAAGCCTGGGTACTGGCTTCATCCCGGCTGAGTGGAAGACAGCCACTGTCATCCCTTTACACAAAGGTGGAGCATCCACTGATTTGGGAAAGTATAGACCCATCAGCCTAACTAGCCTGATCTGCAAGCCATGGAATAAATTATCATGGCCCTCATTAACAAGGACATTGGCAACCTCCAAACACTTGATCCCACACAGTTTGGCTTCATCAAGGGGAGGTCATGTCTGCTAAATTTGGTTGACTTCTTTGAGACAGTCACCAAAGCCATGGATGAGGGGAAGACTGTGCACTCCGCCTACCTTGACCTGGCCAAGGCCTTTGACGCTATTCCCCATTTGGGCATAATAGATAAACTCTCTCAACTAAGCATCAATCCATATGTTACCAAATGGGTAGCAAACTGGCTCACTGATAGAACCCACATAGTCAAAATAGGGGAAGCACATGAAGCAGCAGACCCGTAACAAGTGGCATACTCCAGGGTTTGGTCTTGGGGCCTCTGTTATTTGGGATTTACTTTTCTGAGGTGTAGGCCAAAACCAGTGGGCTATGGCTGACCAAGTTTGCAGATGACTGCAAGCTGGGTGCTGTCATCAATTCCCCTAGTGATATGGACATCCTTCAAAAGGGTGTCACTCAGACAGATGACTGGTGCCAGAAACATAGCCTCAAGCTGAATACCAAAAATGCATCATTATCCCCTTTGGGGAGAGTGATATCCACAGAAATTATAACATTAATAACAATGTCCTAAGCACTCAGTCAGTAGTGAGGGATTTGGGCACCCAGGTTGACAGCAGCCTGACTTTTGATCACCATGTTGCTTGTGTGGTATGGAAAGCCTTCTACATGGCTCACCTCATAAGTAAAGGTATCTCCTCCAGGAACAAGGAGGTCATAACATCCCTGTATTCTTCCCTTATAAGGCCCATTATCGAGTACAATGCATCTTTCGGCATTTACCTCGCAAAGCACATGCAGCAGCTGGAGAGACCACAGAGGTTCCTCACCACGAGATGCAAGGGCCTCAAATATCTACCATACACAGATAAGCTAAAAGCCCTATCCCTCTACTCAGTTTCATACAGACTCCTCAGAAGTGACCTCTGTCTAGCATACAAGATGATCACGGACCTCACCTTGATGGGACTGCTGCATATCCGCAAGTCAAGCTCCACTCAAGTAATCCACATGCATGGCCTCAACCTGGTCTGTGACATCAACAGGACTTGTTGGTGGGACAGATTTGTGTCCCAGAGACTCTCTCATCTATGGAATAGATCCTCTCTCCACATCAAGCACAGTACCTCTTTTCCCCTTTTTAAGTACAACCTGGATAACTGGATGGGAAACAGAAAATATACTTCTGGGATTCCACCCATGTCCCTGCTAGATGGGGACATTGGGTGCTGATTTGTCTAAACATTGGCTAAACTCTTGGCTAGACTTATAAGGGCTTCAGGGCCAATAGCCTAGTAACCTGCTATGGTCCTATGATCCTATGACTATGAAACAGTGGCAAACCACTTTGCAATTAAGTCATGACAAAGGGCAAATTATGACCCCAGGGATACAAATTCAAAGGGACATATTCCAGGGTGATTCTTTGTCACTGCTGTTGTTTTGTCTTGCACTTAACACATTATGCTGTTTACTTAACAGATTAGGTATTGGTTATAATTTGGTTCCAGAAAACAAACTTGCTTAAAGATTTCTGATCTACTTTCTGTGAATCTTTTAAAACTGTGTAGTTCATCAGATGATGAGTTGAAAGCACAATTGCAAGTGGTTAAAACTTTCTCAAATGATAGAAAAATAGCATCTGGTGTTGATAAATGTGCAAAAGCAACATTTAAAACAGGAAAGTTGCAGTACCAAGAAAATATGTCTAGTACAGGAATGTGATATAAAGGGTCTTGAGCAGGAAGGAGTGTATAAATATTTTGGAATTGATGAAGGGTTGGCAATAAAACATGAACAAATGCTAAAACTAGTATTGAAAACAGCCCTGACATTTAGGAATGTAGTTCAAGCTATAAACCAATTTGCTCTTCCTGTTTTAACTTATAGTTTTGGTGTGATTGGCCCCAAAATGTATTGGATCAGTTGGACAGAAAAACAAGAAAAATTCTTCATGCTTATCAAATGAGATATAAAAATCACTGTATACCAAGCTTATATATCCCTCTCTCTGAAGGAGGGATGGCCTCCTTGAAATTGATTATATGTATAGATCTGTGATCATGAGATTGCCTACATATCTGCTGACCTCATCAGATCCAAACATAGTGAAAGTTCTACAACATGAGGAGAGGAAGTCTGAGATGACCTCTCTGATTAGTTTAGCAGAAGCATTCAGGTGGCAAGCAGGAGTGGAAATCAAACCAGAACTAGACAAAAATTAGACAGCAACTGAATGAACCAAAAAATAAATAATATAAGGAGAAGGATAAGATGAAAAGGAAAAGATGACAAGTACAGAGATCTCATGCAACAACCTCATGTCACTCAGGATTTGAAACAAGAATGGTTAAGGAGAGGTGAGCTGAAACCAAAGGATGAAAGGTTGATAATGGCAGCCCAGTATAGTGGGCTATGTACATGCTGGTTTACAAAGTCAATTGAACATGTGGGAGAAACCGAGTAGGTAGACTCTATAAAAAAGAATTGGAGACAGTTGCACACCTTGTTGCTGGGTGTGATACAATCATGGCAGAGGGTCTATACACTGAAAGGCACAATAATGTGGCAAGATTGCTGCAATAGGGATTGTGCAAACACTACAATATAGAAGTAGCTGAGAAACACTTTAAACATGAACAACAAAGGATTGTAGACAATGATTAAGTGTACATCACGTAGGATCACCCATTACCAACAATTCAAAAAAATAGATGCGAGAATCTACAGTTGTATTTAGATATGCTACAAATATATGTAACTACATAAGAAATTGCAGGAGTTATTTTTGGGCACATTGCGGGTGCTGCAAAAGGCAGTCTTGGCTAACATCAAAGATTGAAACAATATCAATTTCATGAACTTTAATCAAACCCTGACTTAGGAATGGGGTCCGTTCCTGTCATTGTATTAGAATCCCAAAAGACCTGAAGAAATTTAACTGAAAGAAACCATACCCCTTTCTCTATAGCCGCAGATAAAACATGTAATTTAACAGGTATATGTGCTTGACTGCGGGTCTATACTATAATCTGGAAGATTTAAAACTTTGAATCACTAAAGATCGAACTTTAGTGATCGAAGTCTTAAACCATCGGAAAAAATACTAAATAAAAAAAAAAACGAAATAGTATGCAAGCCCGCCTGCACCCCCACACCCCACTACTTAAATATAACAACTCCGAGAACGCACTATATCCCCCTACGGAGATTTTCCATTTAAACGTTTGATGTAGTGCACTTTTGGTATTCACGTGTCGACAATACGTATTCAATATTGTCAGACTTTGAGATTTTAAAATAGTCCCCTTGACTGCATCATGCATGTGTTATTGTCTTTGCCACCCACACAGAGTACCCTTCACCAGTGGGAATTAGAAGCTGATGAGAATATCAAAGATGCAGTATTAGTTATTTTCTGGCCATTTATTTCCTCTGTATTATGTGTTTTACACTGGTGCTTAACACTAATTTGTCTACATGAAAGCTGATGAGGTGCATCATTTAAATATGGTTGGCTGCTGTAGAAGGCAATGGCACTTATCCAGGTAACAGGGTTTGTATATGCTATTTAGCTTTCCAGTTACAACTGCATTTTTGTGTATGTTATACTTATGTCTTATATTCTTATTCCTATTGAATCTCTCATATACAGGTCAAGTTGAGACACAGAAGTTGGCAATCCCATGTTCACCTCAGTCTCTGTCACTCACTATGGCTGCTGCTGGGTCACTGAGGCACTAAATGTCTGCCTCAGAATGGGGTAAAGGCTTTTTAGCTGGAGACAGCAATGGTGTCAGTGTCGTCACCTGTTCTTGCCTCTCAGGAGGTGGGTGAAGGCTACTCTTCTGAAGGCAGACAGGGGAGTCTCAATTGTGCTGACACTTTCCTACTAACAGATACTGGCAGCTGGAAAAGTCCACTGGCAGGTGAACACCCAGACTGGCAGCACCAAGTACATATTAGGGTAACTTGCTAAGTCACTCAACGGCTCTACTTCAGACTTTCAGCCACAGGAGGGTCTGTTTCATGAGGACTGGGATTCATAGTGCAATAGAGTAACTTGCTGTACAATGAGCAGCTGAAGTTAGTCTGCTTTGCCATTTAGCAGTTCATAGTCATTCATATTCTTAGGAGAATTATATCACCTCAAGAG